>NC_057797.1:456161039-456173503 GCF_018294505.1 Triticum aestivum
GAGGGAGCTAGGAGAGTCCAAATGAAGTGCGGTTTTCGGCCACGCGATCGTGATCGAACGCTCTAGAAGATGGAGAAGGCTTAGGTGGGTTTTGGGCCAAATTGGAGGGGTGTTGGGCTGCAGCACACACGAGGCCTTTTCGGTCCCTCGGTTAACAGTTGGAGTATCAAACGAAGTCCAAATGATACGAAACTTGACAGGCGGTCTACCGGTAGTAAACCAAGGCTGCTTGACAAGTCTCGGTCCAATCTGGAAATGTTTAATCCCCACACACGAAAGAAAGGTAGAAATGACCACCGGAGGAGAACGAAGCACCGGAATGCAAAACGGACAACGGGGGAAATGCTCGAATGCATAAGACGAACACGTATGCAAATGCAATGCACATGATGACATGATAAGAGATGCATGACAACGACAACAACACACGGAGACAAAGACCTGAACCCGAGAAAATAAAATAACTTAACGCCGGAAACGGCAAGAGTTGGAGTACAAATTGGGAAAGTTACATCCGGGGTGTTACACCGCCGCCCCTGTAGCTCGTCCAGTGCACCACGTGGCTGCGCCCTTGCAACGCCCGCGTGTGCGCGTGCGCGTGCCGCGCCTTGGCCGCACCCGTGCGCATTGTGCCTGTTACTGTAGCGCTAGCTAGCTTTTCTAATTCTACGATGATTAACCCTTTAGACATCCCCTAGACTCTAGAAAACAATTGTTAACAAGACTAAAAAAATTATGGGAAGGTAGTACACTTGACAAGGTTCAAAACGTTCCATTTGATTAATTTCAAAAGGTGTAAGGATTAAATGCAATGAAAATGACAAAAGTCTATGTTCTATTAACAGAAAACCAAAAAACAGTTTTATTTTCATAGGTACTTTAGTGCTCTTGATGTTCAAGCAAATGAACTCTAATATGGATGTAATTGGTACTAACATGTAGATCACAGAAAAGTACTCAAAACTGATATAATGCACTAACTCATACGATCTACAGAACAATAGTTGCAGTCTTTTGAAAACAGCCAAGTGATGTTTAAAAAACTGTCGAATTCTCAGACTTAGCAAAATTTCTGGGATTTCCAGAATATTGGTTAAAACTTTAGAAATTCATATAAAATAAACCGTAGCTCGGATGAAAAAGTTTTATACATGAAAGTTGCTCAGAACGACGAGACGAACCGGAATACGCTCTCTGTTCATCTGTCACATGCCCCTAGCATATCGAACATCGAACCTTTCCCCTCCGGTTCATCTATCCGAAAATGAAACTTCGAGAAAACTTCCCGGATGTTATCCCCTTCGCCGGTAGCGTGTAGTGCCGCGTTAGAACACCCCTAACATCGCTTTTCGTCTTGTCATGCATAGTATTGCACTTGTTTGCTCTATATTTACTATTTCTTCCCCCTCTTCTCTCTGGTAGACCCCGAGACCGCTACTATGGCCCCGGTGATCGACTACGTCACCGACGATCCGTCCTTCTCGTCTGAGCAACCAGGCAAGCCCCCATTTGATCATCCCGATATCGCCCATTCCATTCTCTCATGCTTGCATTAGATTTTGCTACTGTTATTGTTTGCTCCTATTCTGATGCATAGCCTGCTTTTGTAACCTGCTATTGTTACCTTACCTGCTTATCCTAAACTACTTAATATAGGTTGGTTAGTGACCCATTAGTGACCACCACCTTGTCCTTGTTGCCCCTGCTTCATCATCGACGACTCGATCAACGTGATCGACGACCAGAGCCCGACACCTCACATCACATCACGCCCCTTTTGTTGCTTGACTCTACAGAGTTATCATCGAGTGCCGAGGGTGGAACCTCATACATCACTCCTGATGAGATCTTCGTAGTGTAGCTATTCGGTCGTGGTCATTGAGGCTGATTTACTCCTTAACCACTTCCGATACGACTCTGTCGTGCAACCCCTCAAGTGTGAACCTCGAGGGTGGTTCCTCTTATGTTCACTTTGATGATTACATCGAGAGTAATCCACCGAGGGTGGTTCCTCAGGGTTCCCCTTGGTGTTAGACACACAGTTACTATGGTTACTATGACTTTACACTGAACCATGTTACTAAAGACGGGTTGGCCCGAGGGGTACCCGCGCGAGCTTAATTGCGAGTGATGTGGAGTGGGGTTGACCTAGAGGGTGCCCGCGAGATAACTATGAGGCGTGGCCGGGCATTCTTAGCCCTTGCCACAAGTACTCGAGACGGGGCGACGGGGTCACATCTTTCGTGAGTCTCTGCTTGTTACCGCGCATTCCTAATCCACTACGATTTGGATATTTGATCTGAGGGGCCTCTGGCCTGATAGCACTAACCATCACGTGGGCATAGTATGGGTGTTCTGCGTCGTATACATCAACCGAAGCTTAATAGACGTCAGCGACTGAGTAGCGCGCGCCGGGTTGGACTGGTAAGCACCTGCCTTTTTTAAGGAGGTAGCTAGGTCTACTCACCGGCCGCGTACGCAACGTGCAGGAGTTCTCGAGGAGATGGCCCATGACCCCTAGGGCATCGGTTTAGTCCAACGTGCTGGCCTCTCTATTAATCCTAGGTCGGGTTGCGGCATATTGTTTGGCCAAGGCCGGGCATGACCCAGGAAAGTGTGTCCGGCCGGAGTTAATCGAGCATGGTGGGTAAGTTGGTGCACCCCTGCAGGGAAGAAAACATCTATCGATATCCTGTCCTACGGTAACGGACACTTGGAGTTGTATCCCGATCGATACAACTAGAACTGGATACTTGAGATGATAAATGGATATGAGAAATGGATATGAGCATTGGATAGTATGGCTCTGGGATTGCTTTCTCGCAGGGAGTCGAGAAAGGATCTCTGGCCAAGGTTGATAACATTACTGCTACTTTACTTTATGCTACTCTACTCCCTCCTGTTGCCTCAAGATGGTGGTTTCCAGAAGATGCTAGTCATCGATATTACTAGGCCTTTCCTCTATTCTGGCATTTCTGCAGCCCAGTCCACATATACAACTCTTCCTTTGATACTGTTGCATATTTAGTGTAGATCCTTGCTTGCGAGTACTTTGGATGAGTACTCACGGCTGCTTTGCTACCTCTTTTCCCCCATACCCGATTGTTGCGACTAGATGACGGATCCTAGGAGCCAGACGACACCACTGATGACTACTGCTACCCCGAGGGTGCCTACTACTACGTGACGACCGCTGACGACTTGGAGTAGTTAGGAGGCTCCCAGGCAGGAGGCCTTGCCTTTTCGATCAATGTTGCTTTTGTGCTAGTCTTCTTAAGGCAAAACTTGTTTAACTCATGTATGTACTCAGATATTGTTGCTTCCGCTGACTCTTGTTTATTCGAGCTTATGTATTCGAGCCCTCGAGGCCCCTTGCTTGTAATATAAAGCTTGTATTATTTTAATTTGTGTCTAGAGTTGTGTTGTGATATCTTCCTGTGAGTCCTTGATCTTGATCGTACACATTTTCGTGTATGATTAGTGTAAGATTGAATCAAGGGCGCCACAGACTGGCTCTGCCTCCACCCACTTAGTGAACTTATCAACCGCCACCAGAAGGTGGGTCTCCTTATCCTTGGACCTCTAGAAGGCCCCAACCATATCTAACCCCCAAGTTGCAAATGGCCAAGTGATTGGAATCATTCTCAAATCTTGAGCCGGAACATGAGCACGGCGTGAAAACTTCTGACAACCATCACACCTTTTCACCAAGTCCTTAGCATCAGCATGAGCCATCAACCAATAGAAGCTTTGACGAAAAGTCTTAGCGACCGAGGATTTTAAACTGGCGTGGTGACCACAATATCCTTCGTGGATCTCACGCAAAATCTCACAGCCTTCTTCCGGAGACACACAACACGGAAACGCCCCTGTTACGCTGCAATGATGCAATTCCCCATTGATAATGGTCATTGACTTGGATCGTCGGATTATCTGCCTGGCCAAAGTTTCATCCTCTGGTAACTCGCCCCGGTTCATATAGACCAAGTATGGGACCGTCCAATCCGGGATAACATGAAGAGCTGCCACTAACCGAGCCTCCGGGTTAGGAACAGCCAAATCCTCCTCTGTAGGTAGCTTGGCCGACGGGTTATGCAAAACATCCAAAAAAACATTGGGTGGAACCAGCTTACGTTGGGAACCCAAACGACTTAAAGCATCCGCCGCTTCAATCTTTCGCCGGTCCACATTGTCAACCTGATAACCCTTGAAGTGACCTACAACAATATCTACTTCTCGACAATATGCTGCCATGAGTGGGTCCTGGGAATCCCAAGTACTAGATACTTGCTGAGCCACCAGGTCTGAGTCACCAAAGCACTTAACCCGGCTTAGATTCATCTCCTTAGCCATTCGAAGACCATGGAGTAAAGCCTCATATTCAGCTGCATTGTTAGTGCCAGGGAACATTAAACGGAGAACATAACAAAACTTATCACCTCATGGGGAAGTTAACATGACTCCAGCCCCCGAGCCCTCCAATTGCCTGGGCTCATCAAAATGAATAGTCCAATAAGTATGATCCGGTTTTTCTTTCGGTGCCTGTAACTCTGTCTAGTCATTGATAAAATCCACAAGCGCTTGGGACATGATTGCCATACGAGGCACATATTTTAACCCGTGAGGTCCAAGCTCAATAGTCCACTTGGAAACTCGGCCAGTTGCCTCCCGGTTCTGCATTATATGTCCCAAAGGGGCAGAACTGACCACAGTGCTAGGGTGACCCTGAAAATACTGCTTAAGCTTCCGGCTTGCCATGAAAACTCCATACACCAGTTTCTGCCAATGTGGGTACCTCTGTTTGGACTCAATGAGCACCTCACTGATATAGTAAACTGGCCGTTGAACCGAATACTCCTTCCCAGCTTCCTTGCGCTCCACCACAATAGCCACACTAACAGCCCGGGCATTAGCAGCCACATATAACAACATCGGCTCTTTATCGACTGGAGCAGCAAGGATATGTGGCTCAGCTAACTGTTTTTTCAAGTCCTCAAACGCCGCATTAGCAGCATCACTCCAGACAAAATTATCTGTCTTTTTCATCATCTGATATAAAGGGATAGCCTTCTCTCCTAATCGGTTGATAAACCGGCTCAATGCTGCAATACGACCCGCCAGACGCTGAACATCGTTAATACACGCCGGTTTAGCCAGAGACGTAATACCTTTGATCTTTTCCGGATTAGCTTGAATGCCCCGGTTAGACAGTAGAAAACCCAAGATCTTGCCTGCCGAAACACTAAAAACACACATGGCCGGATTAAGCATCATCTTAAAGACCCGAAGATTATCAAAGGTTTCCTTCAAGTCAGGTATCAACGTCGCCTCCTTTCTAGACTTCACCACAATATCATCCACATAAGCATGAACATTGCGCCCAATCTGGTCATGAAGAAAATTCTGCACACAGCGCTGATAAGTCGCCTGGGCACTCTTGATCCCAAAAGGCATAGATACATAGCAGAAGGCTCCAAAGGGAGTTATAAAAGTTGTTTTCTCCAGGTCCTTAACTGCCATTTTGATCTGATGATAACCGGAATAAGCATCTAGAAAGCTCAAACTCTCACAACCCGCCGTAGCATCAATGATTTGATCAAGACGAGGGAGAGCAAAGGGATCATCTCGACAAGCCTTGTTCAAATCTGTGTAGTCCACACACATCTGCCAAGTGCCGTTCTTCTTAAGTACTAGCACCGGGTTAGCTAACCACTCAGGGTGAAAAACCTCCACAATAAACCCTACTGCCAAGAGCCGGGCTACCTCCTCACCAATAGCCTTACGCCTTTCTTCATTGAAGCGGCGGAGAAACTGCCTGGCCGGTTTAAACTTAGGATCAATATTAAGAGTGTCCTCAGTGAGTTCCCTCGGTACACCTGGCATGTCAACAGGTTTCCATGCAAAGATGTCCCGGTTCTGATGGATGAACTCGATGAGCACGCTTTCGTATTTTGGATCCAGATTAGCACTAATGCTAAACTGCTTGGATGAATCGCCAGGGACAAAGTCAACCAGCTTCGTCTCCTCGGCCAATTTAAACTTCAAGGCCGGATCATGCTCTGTAGTTGGCTTTTTCAAAGAAGTCATATCTGCCGGATCAACATTGTCCTTGTAGAACTTCAACTCAGCATAAGCCGCATAACTTCTTCACATTCCAAAGCAATCTTACGAATCCCATGTACCGTGATGGTCCCCTTATGACCCGGCATCTTAAGCTGCAGATAAACATAACAGGGCCTTGCCATGAACTTAGCATAAGCCGGCCGTCCAAACAGGGCATGATATGGGCTCTTGATTTTCACCACTTCAAAGGTCAATGTCTCTGATCTTGAATTATGATCATCTCCAAAAGCAACCTCCAGAGCTATCTTACCAACTGGATACGCCGATTTACCAGGTACCACACCATGGAAAATAGTGTTCGGCGGTTTAAGATTTTTATCTGTCAAACCCATACAACGGAATGTTTCATAATAAAGGATATTGATACTGCTCCCTCCATCCATGAGCACCTTGGTGGACTTGTACCCCCCCAACCCGAGGTGCCACCACCAATGCCAGATGACCTGGATTATCAACCCGGGGTGGATGATCCTCTCAACTCCACAAAATGGGTTGTTCAGACCAACGCAGATAACGGGGCACTGCCGGTTCAATGGAGTTTACTGCCCTTTTATGGAGCTTCTAATCGCGCTTGCATAAGCTAGTGGTGAAGACATGATACCCCACTATTCAACTACTTCGGATTGCTCTAGTAACCCGATTGCTGCTGCTGCTGACTCCCCAATGATTATAACCACCCTGGTTACCCTGGCCGCTTTGACTGCTATGTCCGCCCTGGTTGCCTTGAAATCCTGAACTGGAACTTCCTCCACCATAACCCGGCCCATGAGAATCGCCTCCTGAACCGCCGGGCGGTCCATGATCGTATTGGAAAAGATCCGAGTTTTTGAACTCTGACATAATAAAGCAATCCTTCCAAAGGTGCATGGCTGGTCTCTCTTACATCCCGTGCCTTGGGCAGGGCTGGTTTAACAGGCACTCAAGATTGACACTTGACCCTCCACCCCACGGGGGTGGTTTACCCTTGCGACGCTGATTGTTATTCTGCGTGTTGGTGTTAGCTACAAAATCCAAACTGTTATCTACTTTGCGCTTACCGTTGTTTCCATGACCCGTCGGGTTATGCTGCTGCCCGTTATTATTGCCACTCTTCTCTCCCTTCCCCGGCTTTCATCATCAGACTCGGGGTCCTTGGTACTATCAGAGTCAGCATACTTAACCAGAGATGCCATAAGCGTTCCCATGTCATTACAGTGACGCTTGAGCCGTCCCAATTTCAACTTTAAAGGCATGAACCGGCAATTTCCCTCCAACGTTAAGATTGATGTCCCAAACCCGCCGCACCCAACGAGTTGTTGATTCACCTTCTTCTTGGACACAGGCGGCTAAGTCCACAATTGACATGGGCTGCTTGCACGTGTCCTTGAAATTCTGGATAAACCGGGCCTTTAACGCAGCCCACGACCCGATGGAGTTAGTTAGCAAACTTTTCAGCCAAGTGTGAGATGTTCCTTCCAACATCATGGTGAAGTATTTAGCACAGGCCGCATCATCCACATCCAGCATCTCCATTGCCATCTCATAGCTTTCAATCCATGACTCAGGGGGTAAATCGGTAGTATAATTGGGCACCTTGCAGGGTCCTTTGAAATCCTTGGGCAGCCGTACATTCCGTAGAGCCGGGACGAGACACGGCACCCCCAAAGAGCCGGAGGTAACTCCTGGCTCCACCGAAGTTGTTGGACGAACCGGAGTAAGATGACGGGCCGCGTACTGCACCGCTAACTCGGCTTCTCGACGTGCTCTGCCCTGATCCACCAAATCCTGAGCATTATTACCACCACCTGCAGGATTATGCCCTCGAGGCGGGTTATGGCCCCGCACACTTCTTGACACGGCCGGTTCTTCAAAGTGCCTGATGTAACTCTGGCTTGGGCGGGGGGTGGAATGAATCCTCTAGCGGCTGTATGAATACGCCTGCTGCTGAGTCAAAGTTGTCTGAAGGAGCTCCCTAGCCCGTCGTGTCTCAACCGCTACGGGGTACTCACCTTCGATTGGGAGGGCTGCCAATCGTGAAGCGGCAGCGACTATGTTATCCAGGGGGTTAGAGTAATGACCCGGAGGTGTTGACACGCGCTGTGACAGGATATTCTGATGAGGCGGATCCACTGTGCGCGGCTGAACCGGTGCCCCCGTTCCAGGTGCTTCTACCCGGTTTACCACTGGTTGGTTGCTGGTTCCTGCTCCAGGCGTGTTAAAGAGATTCCTCGACTCATAAACTGGAGTTGGGTGGGACCGGTACCTTCTCATCATTACATCATTTGATGCGTTCTGATCCAGCATAAGCCGATAAGCCTGTGCATCCAACCCGGTCCGCTTCGTAGCCACCCTGGTGTTCTCGGCTGCCAAGTCTGCCTTGGCTTCAACTATCTGATCCTTCACCTTTACGACTTCTGCATTGTGTTGATCCTGATCCGCCAGGTGAACTTCAGCCGCTTGTAGTGTTGCCAAAGCGTCGAATAAATCGGACAAAACCTGAGCCGGCGGCGGTGCAGGGCTTCCTGCCCCAGCTGCTGAACCGGAGATCATTGCTGCTGTAGTTGAAGAATGCTACGCTGACTATGTACCGGCCATGAAGATCGCAACTCGTCTCGGCGGATCAAGGGGGTCCAGAATACTGTCGCCATCGGAACAGCCCCCAAACCGGCCATCCAGCAGTTGGTACAATGACTCGGTCTCTCTGGTAGATGCCTCGTCATCAGAATAAATGACGGTTTCACCACCAGATACCGATCTTACCTCAGATTCCACTCCATGGATGACTCCAATGAAGGCACGCTTCATGGCAGGCTGAACCCGGGCGGATCTCGCACGCTGAGCTGTTTTGACGATGTCGGTGCAGATGTCCAGCTCAGGGCCCAGTTCACTGATCTTGCCAATGAAGACGTGAATACCGCCGAAGGGGACCCGATATCCATAATCAATTGAACCGGCCTCGAGGCCCCAGCCTGCGTCATCGATGTAGAGCTTGCCGCGACGACTCTTGGTCATGCGGCCCACAATGTATCCCTTGATCCCTTCGAAGCTGCCCTCTAAGAACTTGAAACCATCATGGGATAGCCCCACGGTGGGCGCCAACTGTCGTGGGATTGTCACGGCAGATGTCCTAGTGTGAGGACTTAGTGTGGAGCCATCGCAATGTAGTTAGCTTAAAGGGGTTAAAGTGGACAAAGGACGCAAGGAACTATACTGGTTCGGCCCCTTGCGGTGAAGGTAAAGCCTACTCCAGTTATGATGGGATTGCTAGGGTTTCGGTGACCAGGGAGCGAATACGCTTTGCCTGGCTCTCGAGTTGTTGTTTTTTGTCCTTAAACCGCTGCGGGGTCGTCCCTTTATATATACAGGTTGACGCCCGGTGGTTTATAGAATCCTGGCTGGCTCATAAACATGTCCGGATCGGTTTCTATCCTTTCCTATCTTACAACACAAGTTACACACCTTATGGTGGTTTATGTCTACGGGCCCTAATCCGCCTTTGGGCCCTGGGGCTTTAGATCTCTTATAGTAAAGCGCCATGCTCCTTGTCTTCATGGGCTTCAATATGGATAACTCCTTATGGGTATAACCCGGCCCCTCCTGGGCGGTTTATACTCAGTAGTTATATCCCCAACACCTACCTAAGGATTGAGTCAGATCCTTCAAAAAAGTTGTCATTGGTGCAATAAAGCAGGAAAAATTGCTTCTAAAAGTGAGAGATCATTTAGTGTAAGAGAAAATTGAGCGTTGTACAAACTTGTGATGGTGAAGAATAAAGCAATAGACTGCATAATAAAGGTTGCCATCACAAGGGGCAATACAACATGACGTTCTTTTGCACTAAGGGGTTGAGCATACAAACAAATAAGCACATGGCAACCTCTGCTTCCTTCTGCGAAGGGCCTATCTTTTACTTTTATGTATTTACTTTTATGCAAGAGTCAAAGTTTTTCTCTCTATTCCTTTTTATTTTTCTCCTTTGGCAAGCATCATGTGGTGAGGAAAGATCTAGGCACATATGTCCAGTTGAATATGGGTGGCATAAGTTATTATTGTTGACATCACCCTTGAGATGAATACGTTGGGAGGTGACACTATAGGCCCCTATCTTTTCTTTCTATGTGTCCGGTTGAAACGTTTTGCTCATGTGTATGCGGTGAGAGTTAGCAATCATAGAAGACTAAATGATGGTTGAGTATGTGGAATTATCTAAAGGCTCCGATACGCGACCCTTCCTGAAAAGATGATGAATTGTAGCTGCAAAGTTGACTGAGAACATGGTTTGTTGGTTTCTAATAGAGTTTATGCTTTGTACTTTGATAGTGTGATAAATTGTTACTTATTCATGAGAATTCTATGATAAAAGTTCTATGATAAAAGTTTTATGTTAAAGTTTGTTGCTGTTACAATAATTTACATGATGCTTCTATGTCCGTATTTTGTTTTTCTCGACACCTCTCTCTCTCTCTAAGCATGTGGACATGTTTTTCGATTTCGGCTTTCCCTTGAGGACAAGCGAGATCTAAGCTTGGGGGAGTTGATACATCCATTTTGCATCATGTTTTCCCACTGTTATTTATGATGTTTTTATGCATAATAATGCTTTTTGGAGTAATTCTAATGCCTTTTCTCTCATAATATGCAAGATACACACAAAGAGGGAGAATTTCGGCAGCTGGAAATCTGGACCTGGAAAAGCTACATCAGGCCACCTATTCTCCACAACTCCAAATAAGCTGAAGCTTTACAAAGATTTTTTATGTAATATATGAGGAATATTGGAGCCAATAAGTACCAGAGGGGGCCCACCAGGTGGGCACAACCCAGCTGGGTGCGCCAAGGAGCCCAAGCGTGCCCTGGTGGGTTGTGCTCATCCAGGCCCACCTCCGGTGCCCATCTTCTGGTATATAAGTCATTTTGACCTAGAAAAAAAATAACAGGAGGACTTCCGGGACAGAGCGCCGCCGTCTCGGGGTGGAACTTGGCCATGAGCACTTTTTCCCTCCAGCGGAGCGATTCTGCCAGGGGAACTTCCCTCCCGGAGGGGGAAATCATCGTCATCATCATCACCAACAACTCTCCCATCTTGGGGAGGGAAATCTCCATCAACATATTCAACAGCACCATCTCCTCTCAAACCCTAGTTCATCAAAAGTGTTCAATCTTTGTACCTGAACTATTGATTGGTGCTTGTGGGTGACTACTAGTGTTGATTACATCTTGTAGTTGATTACTATATGGTTTATTTTGTGGAAGATTATATGTTCAGATCCATTATGCTATTTAATAACCCTATGATCTTGAGCATGTTTATAACTTGTGAGTAGTTACTTTGTTCTTTAGGTCACGGGAGAAATCATGTTGCAAGTAATCATGTGAACTTGATATGTGTTTGATATTTTGATAGTATGTATGTTGTGATTACCTTAGTGGTGTCATGTGAACGTCGACTACATGACACTTCACCATATTTGGGCCTAAGGGAATGCATTGTGGAGTACTTATTAGATGATGGGTTGCGAGAGTGACGAAAGCTTAAACCCTAATTTCTGCGCTATTCCGTATGGGACGGATTGGATCCAAAAGTTTGATGCTATTGTTAGGATTTATCCTTAATACTTTTCTCATAATTGCGGATGCTTGCGAGGGGGTTAATCATAAGTAGGAGGTTTTTTCAAGTAAGAACAACACCTAAGCACCGGTCCACCCACATATCAAATTATCAAAGTAGCGAACACGGATTGAATCAACATGATGAAAGTGACTAGACAAAATTCCTTTGTACCCTAAAGAACGCTTTGCTTACTATAAGAGACCGTTTCGGCCTGTCCTTTGCCTCAAAAGGATTGGGCTACCTTGCTGCACTTTTGTTACTATTATCATTACTTGCTTGTTACAAAATATCTTACTATCAAACTACTCTGTTACTTACAATTTCAACACTTGCAGACATTACCTTGCTGAAAACCACTTGTCATTTCCTTCTGCTCCTTGTTGGGTTCGACACTCTTACTTATCGAAAAGAGCTACAATTGACCCCCTATACTTGTGGGTCATCAGCGGAGCCGGCGGCTCAGTTAGCAGCTCATCAACGACTTTAGTTGAATCCTTCGACATCTGTGGAGGCGGGGATGACTTCCAGGACGGTAGGTGTGCCATGCCTAGCACCGGATCTTCAAAATGAGTGTTCTCCTAAGGACTTCAAGGGCCCTCGAAAAGGTGCCCAATTACACAGCTGATCAACCTCCTGAGGCTTGGATTGAGAGCTATGAGCTTGCTATGGAGATGTTAGATGTTAAAGACGTTGTGTGCGCCAAGTACTTCACCATGATGTTGGATGGACAGGCTCGAACCTGGTTGAAAGG